>NC_133875.1:2894569-2924592 GCF_044706935.1 Curcuma longa
ATTAGAATTTTAAAAATTAAATATTATAATTTAAATATAACATTGGTATAGCATTACAATAGTAATGTTGAAATTATTCTTAATTGATGAGTATGAATGTTGTCGATTCTGTTGAGACTAATATGTTTTAAACTCCTTAGTTTATTAAATAGTTGTTCTTACGTGGAAGATATTGAATGTTGAGAAATAAACGTGAATGCTAATTAAAGGTAAATAATTTATTTGAATGATTTGTCATGAGATTTCATATAGTTTTATATATATAAAGATATGTCAATAAAGATCTCAATACAGTTTAAGTGTGAGTTTCTTTTGACTTGCGGTATTCAAGTCATCTTGGTCATGGAGACTTGCACTCGGGATGATTGGGTAAAAGTCAAAGTGCCTAAAAGTGTTTGGATAACTTACAGAGGATTCATAGTTCTTTGAAAAAGGAGATATATATCTTGCGACCGTTTGTCAGGATTGTTATTTGAAGTTTTTGACTAAAGCATTGTATGTTAAGAGTATGATACTCTTAGACACATATATAAGTAATTTGAATCCACAAGATAAGAAAGTAAGTTTGAACTAGGTGTGACGTAGTCAGCCTAGTGGGGACTGACACATATAGATCAGGTCTTAAACTAAGCAGGTATAAGACGGTGAAAAGAACGAGACACGTTTTATTGTAGCTGCTGAAGGTTTCAAAAATAGTTTTGGAATTAATTGTTTATTTTTTTGATCAAATGAGGTCATGATGTACTATTAGGTATCACTCATGATCGTTCCGTAATTAATAGTTAATTACGGATGACCAATATAGTCGAAAACATATTGGATTACACGTACTATAAGTTTCTCTTAAGGATTTAAAACGAGTTTGAAAATTAGATTTTCAAATCGAGAGAAATAAAGTCTGATTTGACTACACGAAGGACAAAGATAATGGATTTCGCCTTATAAAGATGAAATGAACCAAATTAATTTGATTCTAATGGAAGAGATGTTGACATATCAGAAGCGATGATAGATTTCGTCTTGTGAAGACAAAATAAACTAAATTGGTTTGGTTTAAATCGGAGGTATTTTGATTATAGAATCAAATAGTTTGGTTTTTAACTAAATTTAAGTTAATCGGAATATGTGTTTTAGGTATTGAGCTAATGATGAGGTTTTGGATTGGATCCAAACTCAATAAGAAATAAGATGTATTAAGATATAACATTTAAAAAGAAATGAACACTTGGATCTTAATGGTTAGGATTAATCACATTCATTCAAACCCTACATCCAATCCAATCCGGTTTGCTACATTTACCAATTTGGTTCGCTACCGTAACTAAAACCTAACCCTAAATCGGCCGGCTCTTTTGGGTCTTGCTCGTGTGAAATTCACGAGCTTCTTTCTTAAGGAGCTCGTCGTCGTCGTTGCAACAGAGGGGGAGATCGGAATCCCTAATCATGCGTCGCGGTTGTTCTTCCCGATCGCGCGAGCTCCGCCGGCCTTACTTCCAGATCGCGCGGACAGCCAACCTTCACAGACCGCGATCTCTCCCGATCGATTAAGCGCCGCGTGAGAAGAAGAGCAGAGGAAATCACGATTTTCGCTGTTGATCGCGTCTTCCCTCGAGCGCCGCCCTTTTTTCCTTCTTCTCTGTTTGCGTTTTTCCTAACTAAAAAATCGCGATTTGGTTGTTGCCCTGAGCGATGATTGCCGACCGCCGCATGAGAGGAAAGATCCTGGCTGCCTCCTCTTCTCCAATCACCCTAGCTGATGTTGATCTCAGTAGCCGATAGGAGCTCTTAGTGAAGATCTTGTCTGACTACTGCCTCTTCTCCGATCGCCCTAGCTGATGGAAATTTCAATCGCCGACCGAAGCTCTTGGTGAAGAGCTTGTTCGACTGTCTCCTCCTCTCTCGAGTGCTGCCAATTAGCGGGGAGCTCTTGTGAAGAGTAGCCGTCGGCCACGGATGAGAAGCAATCTAGCCACCACTGGTGTTCACTGCTCACGGCTGTGAAGCTACCGGAACGCTGGACATGTTGTCGTAGTGATGGAGCTTCCTGCTGTAGATGCTATCCTGTGTTGTGGTCGGGTTGTCGGAAGCTTGTTAAGCTGTCGAAGGTTGTTTCACCTTCATTGGAAAAATTTTGACTGTTTGTCCTTAATTGGCGGTCAAGAGTTGACCATCGGAATCTATGTTGGAAATATAATTACCGATGATAGTTAGAAAGTCTCGGAAAACGGTTGTGACAAATGTTATTGCGTGTTTTCGATATTAAAGTTTTTTCTCATATCGATCATAGCTGATCATCGGCTAGTACCGAAGACGGTGACGTAATTCGTGATTTGGGAAGCTATCTAGATAAGAGTTTGGTGTGAATCATTGGTAGAGATAAAGCTTTGATAGAGCCGTTCGATCGATGCTAATCTCATTTCACGGTACCCGTCAAGTATACTTAGAATAAATTATTATTTTAAAAATTTTTAATTTTTAGTTATGTTATGTACATGTATCATGCATGCGTGCATGTGTTGCAAGTGTTATAATAATTAATTTTAATTATTATATTTCTTCTTCTATGCATGTTTGTGAAACGTGTAAACACACGTAATGCACAAGGCTGGACCTAACCCAAATAAGTTATCATTTACTATTTTAAGGCCCTCCCAACAGTGTTCAAAACGATTTGAAACTTTCAAAATGGTGTTGGTTTCTGAAGGCCAGCACCATAGTAGTGCTGATATTCGAAAATCAACGTTACAATGTGTGAGAAAAACCAACACTATGATGTTGGTTTCAGAAGACCAACACCACTATGGTGTTGGTCTTCAGAAATCAGAATCCATACCACATTAGTGCTTATCTTTGAAAATCAATGCCACAGCGTGTGAGAGGAACCAATACTATGATATTGATCTTCAGAAACCAACATCACAGTTTGTGTTAGTTGGCATACGATCATAATTTCGCTTACGTATTTTAGAACTAGGATTTGATATCATATATACATTCTACATATTAATCTCTCCCATCTCATTGCAAGTTTTCATAAATCTAAGTCTCCTAGGTCCATTAATGAATTTCAATCAAAATTTATTAATGGACTTCAAAAGTATTGAGCTCATTTCAACTCATGTAGGTTTCTGTAGTGTCCAGAAGTCCAAGGGTGTCCTTCGTTATCATCGTTAAGGATTTCTAATATTGTTCAAACGATTTAGAAAAGTTTTAGGTTTTGTACCAATTGACATGTGCCTATAATTTTATATAGGAGACTCAGGACTAGAATTTCTCACTATATTTATTTTTTACACACTTACATTTCATTGTAAAATTTCAAAAATTCAAGTCGTCTAAGTCCATCAATGAGTTTTGATCAAAATCTATTGATGGACTTAAAGAGTCCCGATTGAATCCATTTCAAATTCTATAGGTATATTAGGTGAACTTAGTTCAAATAAACTCTCGTTTATTATTTTAAGACACTTACAACAGTGCTTAAAGCGATTTGAAACTTTTAAAATACTGTAGTGTTTGATTTTTAAAGACCAATACCACAGTCTGTGGTGAGAAAAACCAACACTGGAGTGTTGATTTCTGAAGATCTAACACCAAAATCATTTATTATTTTATTATTTTATTAATAAAATTAATTTACATTATTAATTTTATTTTTTATAATTAGATATTAAAAATTAGAAAAAATATTTTTAATTTTTATTAACCTTTTGTTTTAAAATTTTAGAATGAAAAATAAATAAATTTTGAAGATTATTTATTAAAATTTATAAGATGTTTAATTAGTTTAATTTAATTTAAGAGGAAAGAGAAAAGAGGAAAAATATTATATATATGTAAATGAAAGAGAAGTGAAAAATAATCAACTGGGGTAAAATTAAAATTAGATATGTGTGTTTTTTTTGAGAATTTTAAAATTTTATATGCGTCTTTTGAGAAATTGTTGAAATTATTTTAAATTTTATTAAAGCTCTTTTAAGCATTTTTAATTGTAGTAAAATTGCTCTATAATGTTTAAAATGAAAAATTAGCGGCTCAGGCTTTAATCAGAATGGGTCCCTGTAAATTAATTTATTTTAAAAATTTATAATTTCTATTTAATGATTTATCATAAATTAGTTTTGAAAATTTTAGGAGGCGTTTAGTTTGAATTTTTATTTTTTTTTTATTTTTTTATTTTCTGATTTAATTTTTAGAAAATAAAAAATGCGTTTGATTTGATATTTTATTTTTTATTTTTTAGAAAAGAAAATTAAAAAATATATTTGATTTGTTAATATGAAAAATTATAAATAAAATAATTATTTTTAATAAAAAGATAATCTTATTCATAGAAAAAGAAAAAATCATATAAAAAAGGAGTCAAATCTAATTGACCGTGTGGGATAGTATCGTATCAGATCGTGGGGTGGAAAATAAATTAAAATTAATTGATTCAAAGAATTAGATATCTAAATTATAAAAAATAAAATTTATTAAATAAATAATTATAGTATAATTAAAAACTCAAAAGAGGATCAACATAATTTGATAAAAAATTTAGAAAAGAAAAAACATTCAAGAGACGAAATACCAAACAAATCGGATTAAATAGTTTGTTTTTGAGATGCGACTACGAATATTTCTATCTCACCAATACATTGTTTGCGTCGACGGATTTCTAATCCTCTTCCTTGGATGCTTCCTTTCCTGTTCCCATCCCTTCAAGAACAAGATTAGTAAAAAAAGGATTGTTACTGTCTTGTAAGTTGTAACGATTCCGAGGTTGAGTTTTGGTTATTGAATTTCCAACCTGTTCAAGCTTTTCTCTGCTACTTGGATATCCCTCAGTGTCGGTCGCTTGGAATCATGGAGAGGGTTATCTCACCGCCGAGTCTCCTTTCGTTGCCTCCCGTACCGCAAGCTCGCACCTTCCGTCAACCCCTCTGTCGCCGACTCCCCTTCGCGCGCTGCCCGTTTTGCCTCCCTAATCCTCAACTTTAACTCAGAGGAGAGAATTCCATCACTTCTGAGGCTGAGAGCTGCCTTCGACCCCTAAAGGTCGCTCCTTTCCTCTCCGCTTTATGGGAAACAGAAGAAATGTCTGATTTTTAGCACCGACGTCACGGTTCCCACCGGAGGCCCGAGTTCGTGGAGGCCGAGGCAGAGATGCCTAAGTTGTCAGGGGGTCAAAATTGCAACCCTTAAGTCGAGGGAGAAAAAGAGTTATGCGATGAGGTTGCGACGTCGAAAAGAAATTTAGAGTCAAATTTGGAGGCATTCGGCGTTACTACAGTCACATTTTCATATTTTTTTTTACTTGTCATTTTTTATTTTCTTAAAAAATAATTTTTTATTTTTCAAAAAAAAGATTAAAAAATACAAAGCAAATAATAATTTTAAAAAAATAAAAAATAAAATAAAATCAAACGCCCCGTTACTTTTTGTACTATCTATTCTTTTAATTTATAAAATTAGATATTTATTTATATGCAATTTGACCAATTGACCTGACCTATTGATTCAACTAGTGAATTGGTGATTCCGAGTTTTTTCGATTTGGTTTTCCATTCTTTTCTACAAAAAAGATGGAATTCGCCACCTTAGCGGCCCCACACGATTAATTTTCCATTCAATTTGATTGGTAGTGATTCGGAGCCGTACAAACAATCGACATTGCTATTTAGAAACTATCTTGTTGGTTTAAGATAGATTAATTCTAAAGCTAAATGAAGCAAATTGTAGGACATTCTTTATAAGGTTTGTGTCAAGTTTTAGTTGCGAGAAGAGTGGATTCGCCAAGTTTGAGCAATAAAGTTCTCGACTACACTTTATAATGAAGTTATCTAGTAGTCATAGCTAAACTTTATTCGATCACCCACTCCTCACAGTTGTTGCCAAGGATATGCACTATCCCATTACATTGTAGGCTTACTCTCTTCATGAGGTCAACCATTGTGTTTTCAATGTCAGTAACCAACCTTCCACCATTCCATTACGTTGATGCCCTCAATGTAAAGTCTCCATGAATTTTCTCATTATTTCCCTTCCCTATTGGTTGCTAATAGTTGGAAGATACGTGAAGATGTCAGGACCTTCAGACTCTTCATGTTGAGCTGCAACATCATTAGCAACCTAAATCAATACACCTTGAATACACCTTCATGTTAACTTCATGGTTATGCACTTATGATAAAGTAGATGGTACGGTAGTAGTTCAACTTTGACAGATCAAGGATGTGAGACAACTATCTTTACGTAGTCAAGTGTTTTGCATCATGTATACTAATAGATCATGCATTTAGCCAAGCCGAAACTGAATTCCATGGTGTAAATGTGCATGGGGAGCAACAGTGAGGCCTATCGTTGTTAAGTCTAATAAAATGAAGCACTGGCCTAGAGGAACCATGCCTTCCAAATGGAGAATAGCACACTTTTTGTGTCCACTCTACAAGAGCCTCGGCAAGGTGGGCATGTTGGTCTCCGTGGGTGATTTATGGAGCATGTTGGAAGTTTATGCCATCTAATTGATTCAGCTTGAACTCTTGAAGTAATTGATACAAGGAGACCCAGATGGTGACAGCCACAAAGATTGACTCGTCGATCATCAAGCACTTCAAAATCAACCAACGTATCTCAAACTTTGTTTAGTGTAGAGGAAAATTTTTGCTGCCATCAGATTTAGAGAAGCTACAGAATGAAATATGTTTCAAAAATCCATATCTGTATTGTTTAAATTTGGTGGTTCAGCACACAAGTAGACTCATATAACCTTTACCGTAATAATTATGCTGCCATTAGTTAGCATAATTAGAAAAAAATCTCAGTATCAACATGAAAATCAACACTAAAATTTGAAAAACAAGAATAACACCAGTGCTAACCTAACCACCATTCTGGGTCTATTCTTAACTAGCAAACAATGCATGACCTCACAATATCCTGGTATGTTTTCGCCAACTTCCATTGTCCTATCTTACCTTGACTATGTTATACTGGCAACAGTACCAAAAAATGATATCAATTTTTTTTCCCATTCATACTTGCTCCACATTAAGGTATTAAAAAGTGGTTCAAGGTCATAAGCGGTCGGCCCATTGCCTAATACTTAGGCAAATAGGCAATCAATTGTATAATAATATTAAAATAAGAAAGAGAAATAAATTAAATTAAGAATGACAATATTAATGTGTATAAATATATAACAACTATATCCTTAATCAATCAAAACAAATTTACAATTCATAAATAAGCATTAACATTAAACACCTAACAACAATAGAAACAAAAATCACAATAAAATATAAAATTAATAATTTATAATTATAAATATAAATTGCAAGAAACCACATAGCTAGCTTATAATTAATGTCATACTACAATATCAAAATAACGAAAAGATACCTAATGTTAAATGAATCAACAACTTTAAAAAAAAAAAATTATTTAGATTTGCCCAGCTGCCTAGGTGGATCATCTGTGAGACTTTTTAAAAGGGCCACCTAGCCACTAGGCATAGTGCACGCCCTTGGCAAAACAACCAAGGCAGCTGCTTAGCATTTTAAAACTATGCTCCACATATCATAAATTTGGACAGTTCACAAAATGTGAAAAACTCAAGTAGCGCTGCACATATACCTCTCTACTTATAAAAAAATTAACCCAACAAATTCTTATTTATCCACCAAGGATATCTGAATGAGATATGAATACAGATCATAATTGTCACATAACCAAGACAGATAAAAACACAAACATTGATAGTTTTAACCTCTAGCTGAGAAACATAGTGATCTGTAGTCAAAATAATCAACATGAGCCTATTACATCATTGATTAACTCATGTTTAAATATAAGCTATGTTTTACTTGGATAAATAATGAGGAAGAAAAAAGAGAACGAAAGAGAAAGTAGAACATAATGTATAAAAGTGAACTGTGATGAATGTGTAATTTTGTGATTTTCTTCCTCTCTTCCTTTTCTCTTCTTATCATTCACCCAAGTTAAAAAGAGTTACCCATCCTACTAAAAATGATTTAAGAAATTTGAGCATTACTAGCGATATGCTTGCATAGAGTTCAATGGAGGATAAGATCCATGTAGCCAACTCAACTAGATGAGATTAACATATCATGTTGATGATGTTGATAATAAGACAATTCGTAACTTGAGTCCTGGTGGCATCATATGAATAAAGAAAGACAAGAAAACCACAACACAACATTGAAAAGAGGAAGATGAAGAAAGCTTTAAAATGACAAAACTTATAATGAACCCTGGGTCTCTGGCTTACCTCACTGTTAGAGCCTAGTCTCAATGAGACAAACCATAATGTGGCATCATGTGAATAAATAAAGACGAAAACACCATGACACAACATTGAAAAGAGGAAGATGAAGAATGCCTAGAAATGACAAAACTTCTGATCACCCTCACTATTAGAGCCTAATCTCAATGAGACAAACCACATGGTATTGACTCCACCATTACGACCTTACCGTTAACTATCTCTAAGTTTCCACATTATAAGTTTCTTCTTCTACACAAAGGCAATTGTTCTAGTTGTTTCACAATTATGACAAAGAAGTGTTTGTAAAAATCACAATAGGGAAGCTCAAAGTGGAAGGGAATTGCACATTTTTTTTTGCTTTTTTACTTATAAATTTTTATAAGACAAAATTTACCTTTTCATCATTTTGAGAAATATATATTTATATCCTAAACCTAATTCCTTTCATGTGAGATCTCACTTTGTCTTTCTTTAGTTGTAACCTTATGAGTTGATATTAAGTCATTAATTTGTATAAGTTATTATTTCATTTATTACTTATTAGACTCTTCTAAATAGATCGAGTTATATGCTTTGAATCAAGAATTTAATAAACAAGATGAATTTATCAACACAAATATTAAAGTATGACTCTATAAATCAACTCATAGAGTTACTATTAAAAGTTAAATTAATATTCTTTAGGCAATATAAAAAGAAATCAAACCTCACATAATATTGTGAAAAAATACATAGTACAAAGTTGATTTTCTTTTTTAACAGAACCCCTTATAGCCATTTGTACTCTTACCACATTTAATCATAATTTTACTGTGCACCTCAAATAGAGAAACCTCACTTCCATTGTAGGTTTGCCAAAAACACTATCCATTGTCCCTCAGCTACTTTCTCACATTCAATTTTTAATCTGATATGTTCTCGCAGTTGCAAAAACAATTCCAAACTAAGCCTTAATAGCTGTAGTAGTTGATATACACAAACAGCGCCCCAGTTGTTAAAAGATAGAATCACTAGTAAATATCAAACATAAAGTTATGAGTTCAGGTAATTGGCACTGCGGAATCCGACCATCTTCATCATATAATATCCAAATATTCTGCGATCTGCACTGATGAGAGACCCAAATTGACAAAAAAGAAACATGTAGTAGTAAAGAATCTTTTAGTTACGATGGGAAAGTGAAATCTAAGAGATGGAGCTTGAGAAGCAAAACCAAAAAGTTCGTGGAAATAACGTACTCACGTGATTGTAAAGAACCTTGTAGTCGCAGAACACGGATATGTTCTTGATGCCTAACGAGATGACCGCATTCAGCCCCTCGATCAGCGCCGCCGTTTCCACTACCTCGCGGCAGGTGCCAACGTCCGCGATCGGCACCGGCTTCTGGATTTTAAGCAACAGATTTCCGTTGGGATCGCAGACGGCCGCTGCAATGGCGGCGAGATGGACCAAACGGCCATTCAAGAAGCCCTCGCTGACCATGCCCTTGAAGTAGAGGCGAAAGGCAGGCGCCTCGACGGCCTCGACGTTCTCGATAGGCCGCTCGATATGGTCTCCGTACTCCTCCCACTCGTCCTCTGGCATCTCGTCGATTTCGCGAGCGAGGCGCTCGTCGTGAGCGAGGCGGTGGATGTCATCAGTCATGCGGCGCACCTCGGCTCGGGACCGCTCGAGGTCCCTCATCTCGTCGTGCACGCGTTCGACCTCGAGGGTCTGGAATAGGATGGCGTCGGAGATGCCTCCTCGGTCGGAATCAGCGACGATAGGCGGAAAGGAGGAGGAGGAGGAAGCGGCTGCAGTGGCGGCCGTAGAGGAAGAAGGGGCGTTGGATGGGAGATCAGCGAGGGAGGCGGCCATCGCTTCCTCCATCTGGAGGCGGAAGGCGAGATCAAGGTCGGACTCGGCGACGGTCGCGGCCATTAGCTCGCACCTCTGCTGGGAGAGCACGAGATCGAGGTCGTCCGAGGCGCTCATCTTGATTCTTGATTTTTGTCGACTGCCGTCCGCCCTTGCTTATCTATTTATAATTTAATTTTTTTTAATTATTACTTAAAATAATTACGATGAGATATATTTATTAGGTCACTATATTAAAATGAGAAGATATATTATTCTGTTAAAAATGTTTAAAATGTTTTTTTAATTATTCTGTTAAAAATATATAAATTATAAGTCGCTATAAATTAAGGAAAATGAGGTATATTATATTATATTATAGCTAAAAAGGATAGAAAATTTGCATAAATGACCGGCCACTAGCCATGCCTGAATAAAGGTTAAATTATAACGTATTTGCATTAATGAACGGCCACTAGACATATTAAATTTCAAATGAAGATTTTTTTTTTTGATAATCCATCTATTTAGATTTCATTCAAGATAGATGATCTTTTTCTTAATTTGTTATATGATAAAAAGTTAAATTAGTTGATAAATAATTGATATGATTTTAAATAGCTTCAAAATATTAATTTTTAGAATATGTTATTAGATTTATTATTAATTTAGATAAGATCATTGAATTTATTAATAATTATGCTTTTAATAGGTTATTATATTTATTAATCATTATCTCTAATAATTTTTATATTGATTTGATATTATCGTAGAATTATATATAGAATCATTATATAATATTTTAAAAATAAGTAATGAAACAAACTCTTTTAATTAATCAATTATATTAATTATTAGAGGTCGACCTTCATCCTATTCCCATTCTTATTTTTTTCTTCAATTTTTCGCGAGATATAACACGAGTTTCTATCAATAATTATATGATTACTATGTTTGTCACAACAATTGTGTTTTACAAACTTTGGCTGCTCAATTTTTAATAGAATGGCATTTTCCTTCCTCCTATTTAACAATCTCCTTTCAAGTACTATCTGCTTATAAGCCCAATTAAGGCCTATGCCTATTGGGGACCTAATTTTATTTCTTTATTTAAAAAATATTAACTTTAATTTAAGATCAATTTTAAAAATTATATATTTTAAATATCTCTCAAAAAAAAAACATACCAAAAAGAATGTTCTTCATGCAATATTTTCAATATTATGTTACCTTGTGAGTAGTCTTTGGAATATAATTGAGTTAATTAATTGAAATAGATAAGAATAAAATTTTGATAAAATCAAGATAATAATTATCTTTCTCATAGATAATTAACGGAATGCAGTAAACAGATGGTACACGCCAATTTTAACGCATTTACACATGAAATTTTAGATTTGAATTAATCTTTAATTATGGATCATAATTACGACGAGCCGGTAATTAGTCACTCTTAATCAAACTCCTCATTACTGTTTATTATCTGTAATCCAATCATCTTCTCCGGCTTAATAATTTTTTTGTCCTATTTCAATTCGCACGCGAAACGCTTACTCGGGGGGATTGGTGTGTCGGACCCAGCGATCGGTCCACTAAAAAAGCAGGTGCGATTGGGGGCTGTCATTTCCTATAAAACAAATTATACGAACGATAAATAGCGTGTCGCGGTGGTCGCTTCGGCTCCTGCTTCGACGGCCGACGCACGGCCACAGGACGGAAGGCGGCTCTTCCATCCCTCCTCCTGTCGAGATCTTCACGCCTTCTTCCTCCTCTTCACGGATCGGGAAGTCTCGTAAGCTGTTCTCCTTTTTCTTTGCTCATTATTTTTCCTCCTGCGTTGTTGGTCACCCTTTGGGCTTCCCCCGGTGCATCGCCTGATCGGTTGGGGATTTCGATCGTCTTACTCAGGAGGGAGGGAAGGGGTTCTGCGGTGGAGGTGGCTTAGGGGAGGGGATCGTTGATTACTTGATAGGTGGCTACAGCGATGGCTGCTCCACCTGCTAGGGCACGGGCCGATTACGATTACCTGATCAAGCTTCTTCTGATAGGAGACAGCGGTATGGTTTTCTCTGTCTTCTGATCCGCTTTTCATCTAAAAGGTCCAGTCTTTCTTCTGTTTTTTCCCTTTCTGCCGCATTTGTGATTTGGCCCATGTCGGACACGATGTTTCGGTATTGATTGGATAGATCTGCATAAATATTGAAATTTGGGGATCTATTATGGGTTGCTGATTTGTATAAAGATTTTATGCCTCGTCAAAGATTATGTTGGCGCTAGGTTTTTGTTGGATCTCACAATTTTGATTGTCTGGCTGGGTATTTGTGTTATGCGACAGATTAACTTTGATAAGTTTGGCAACCCTCATGGAATTTGGAATTATGTGATGATAAGATCATAGAAAATAAGTTGAGATTGTATGGACATGTTTAAGACAAGCAATTGATTTTATAGTTAGAAGAGTTGAATCAAATAGAGTAGAAGAGGGGAGATCATGGAAACTTTATTTGGCATAACAAAAAATGATTTGATTATTTTTAATATTGCTAGTGATAACATTTGTGTAATCAACCTCAAATAGTTGGGACTATGGCTTTCTGATTCTATCTTGGAGATCTTGATGTACACATATAGCCATGGAGATATCTGATGGTGGACTACTTGTGAAAAAATTAAGTTTTGGTGGAATTCAATTGCTCTTCTTTTATTCTATTTGTTCATGAATGGAACCTAAAACGAAAGACCTTTTACCCTAAATTAAGGGTTTTTGAAAGTCATATGGAAATTCACATGGGTATATAGGTTCTTTGCAAATTTGCTTTACACAAGGGAATGAGGGTGTGCCTCCTTAGTAACTGTTTACTTGGAGTAGTGAGAGATGACAAGAATAGGGAGGATTCAAAAACTAGCGTTTTCTTGAGAAAAAAGACAATTAATTTTGTATCTTTCCTATTTTATTTCCTTCTATTTCTCTTCAACTAAGCAGATCCCCCAATTGCATTTGATTTTAGAAGTATGCAATGACTCTAAGTTCTTGTTTCTCGTATGTGGTTTTCTTATTGAAGTTAGTGTCTAATGTGCTCATTTACACATATCAGATTTTGTCCACTTACAGTTGCAAGTTCTTTTGAAATATATACCATGGATTTGAACTATCTGAGGATTTGTTGTTTTAAGATTTGGAAGACTATCAGCAATTATATATTGTATCTCCATGGATTAATCTCTCATGAGTCAAGTTTTATACGTACATTCCCCCTTAAAGTGATTTAATTGTTATTTAATGAAAGACTATGATACTTGATCTGGCTCTCTGGCATTTTATGGTAAAAGGAAACTTTTTTAAAAAAATACAAACCATAAAAAAGGGCACCCCGGTGCACAAAAAAAAAATGCAAACCATATCCCAAAATATCTGACCTCAAAGATTTCTGTTGGAAGTTCTCCTGATTGTACAAGGATGTTCATTAATTGTTATTTAATGAAAGACTATGATACTTGATCTGGCTCTCTGGCATTTTATGGTAAAAGGAAACTTTTTTAAAAATACAAACCATAAAAAAGGGCACTCTGGCACACACACACACACAAAAAAAATACAAACCATGTCCCAAAATATTTGACCTCAAAGATTTCTGTTGGAAGTTCTACTGATTGTACAAGGATGTTCATTATCTAAAAAATTGGTTAGTTGGTTGCTTGTTCATTCAATTCTCTATATGATAAATTCTAAAGCCTATAAGGAGGCGAGAATTGAGAGTTTGATAACTCTGTTACAAGTATATGATAACCAGGGAGGGTCTCTAGCTCTAGGAATAGCATCAACCAAGATCGTGGACTTAGTTTCAAAAGTGACTAGCAAGGCTCCCTTGGTTTTTTGATTAGCATGCCGTCCCACATGTCAAGAGTCTTTCCTTGTAATATAAATGCCTCTAGAAAGTTTGAGTCCCTGTATCAAGTATGTATTTTTTAGTTCACATCCTCTGGGATAAAGCAGTAACCCTAGACTTTTATCTGGATTATACCTATAGAACTTATGACTTATGAGAGTACATAGTACATATCAAGGTTTTTTAAAAAATCAATTAGTTGCTGTAGGAGGTCCACAGAATCTTTACTTTATGTATTTTTTTTTGACAGATTAAATTCTTATCCAAAATATATGGCAGTGTTGTTCATCGTGCTTGTATTGCTGAATGGTAAAAGTAGATGGTTACCTGATTTCTTGATGCATATGCACAACCCAGGATTTGCCATGCCATTTAGAGATGGGCATTAACTTTTTTTGTCTTTGGTATCTACTAAATTATTGATTAGGCCTAGCTTTCTCATTGTCTTTAATGTTTTTTTTCCTTTTTTTTTATCAGAACTGCGACTTGGGTTCTTTATCAAGCTAACCATAAATGATCTTCTTTTATTGTTTAAATTTTGCTAGGAATAATCGACAGTTCTAATAGTTCGCTTTTAATTGTGTTTGTACCAAGGAAATCAACATTCAACCCTGTTTTCATAGGGAAATCTGTAGGAATAAGGTTCAACTGCTCAAGTATTGTTTTGTTGGTGAATCTCCTATTAAGTAAAACTACATTATCTAAGTTTTTATCAAATGTTTTGTGATTTTTTAATCTGCTTTTTGTTCCTTATCTAATTGCTTTGTGGAAATTTCAGCCTTATGTTATACTCCTTAACTAGATCAATTAATTGTTACTGTTCTATGAATGATTGTAAATGACATGTGACTTCTGTAGAGTAGCATAGTCCTTGTTGATTTGTGCAGTTAATCTATCCTCACTACACAGTATGGTTGTGAGGTAATAGAAGGAGAGTGCATAAGGTTGTGTAAAGCAAAATGCATCAGGCCCTACTAAATTTACAAATAGAAGAACTATTATTTTTTTCAAGTTTCTCTACTGTGAATTTTCTATGGTTTTGACATATTTTCCTATAGGTGTTGGGAAGAGTTGTCTCCTCCTGCGTTTCTCCGATGGCTCCTTCACGACAAGTTTCATTACTACAATTGGGTGGGTTAAGCTTCATCCTCTGTTAGTTTTTTTTTTAAATGATCATTTTACTGTTGGACAACTTTGTTGTTCTGACTACAAATTACCTGACTTTTGCACAGTATTGATTTTAAAATAAGAACTATAGAATTGGATGCCAAGCGAATTAAACTACAAATTTGGGATACAGCTGGTCAAGAGCGTTTCCGAACTATAACAACCGGTTGGTTTATATTCTTTTATATACGAAGCTAGTGCTTTGAGTGTGTATGTTTTGCTGACACCCCACCTTTTATGTTTTACCAGCTTATTATCGAGGTGCCATGGGTATCTTGCTTTGTTTATGATGTTACCGACGAGTCATCTTTTAACAGTAATCACCTTTACACAATTTATGTAGCTATTTGCTGACATTATTTTATCTCCTTATGACTTATTGCACACTGCTCTCGACAGACATTAGGAATTGGATCCGGAACATTGAACAGCATGCTTCTGACAACGTAAACAAGATTCTTGTTGGAAACAAGGCTGATATGGACGAAAGCAAACGGGTACGTTCCTTGGTGGCATAACATAATTCTGTGCTATTTCCTACCAATTACGATAATCACTCAGCCTCCCCCGAGAAGGTTGTTTAACTTTGCAATTGTTCAGGCTGTGCCTACTGCAAGTGGACAAGCACTTGCTGATGAGTATGGAATCAAGTTCTTCGAGACTGTAAGTTGTAATTCTCTCTTTTTTTTTAACTTTATGATCTAAAGGTAGTTTCGATATCTGATTGCTGGTTTTTGTGCTGTGCAGAGTGCCAAGACAAATCTCAATGTGGAACAAGTCTTCTTCTCAATAGCTAGAGACATCAAACAAAGGCTTTCCGAAACAGATAGCAAACCTGAGGTGGAAAGAATTTTCTCACACTTAACTAGAGCAATACGCTTCGTTCGCGGCTTAATCAATCATGAATTTGTTGCAGGACCGGACAATCAAGATCAACAAACCAGAGCAGGGAGTCGCCGAGGGTACTGCAGCCACAAGATCAGCGTGCTGTGGGTCTTGAGATGCAGGTTAGGGCAGTTTGTATGGATTTGATTGCAGTTGATAACTAATTTGCATGTTATTGGCAACAACTGATGCTATCGATATAATGGACACATGGTGGGTGCTTGTAATTTTTTGCTACATTGGGTCTTCGACTGGTGAACTTATCTGACAATTCTTTCGCCCTTCGGGATTGAAAACCTGCAGTTGCTATTTTGTTGTGAAACCTGTATCAGAATGTAAGCCTTTTATCATTATCCTGCCACGTCTCAGTGTGACAATGATATCGACTTGTTAAGTTGTAACTACATGGTTGTCTTCTAAAGTTCTGGTATTTTAAACTAATCTTACTTCTTGGAATAATGTTTCATTTCAGTTAGATGAATGTTCTTGAGTTGCATTGGGAGGACCTATTATGATGAGTCGGTCTGGCTCAAGGTGGAGACGGCCAATTGGCATCTTCGAATTAGAAGGTAAATGGATTATTAGTAGTGTGTATGTTTGTTTATGTGTGATTGATTGGGTCAAGATATAATTGTAGTGAAATAATGAATATAAAGACAAGGCACATTAGCATGTTAATATAATGCGGTTTGGTTTGTCGCCTCCACATTCCACAATGTACTAACGCTCTATTTGGATGGTGTGAGAGAAAGTTCATTAACAAAAAGAAAGGGAAGTAAAATATTTATATTTTTCTGGTTTAGAAGGGATGGAAGGTTTATTAAGTGTTACCTTATTTGGGAGGAAAGAAAGGGGAATGAAGATTAAATATATAAAGTTATAAAAATATTTTTATTTCTTAAAAAATAACGTAAATAGAAGATGGATTAGAAATTAAAAAATTTTGTCAATATATTGCATGTAAAAATTTGGATATAGATGGTTTTAAAATAGATAATACATGTTTTTTTTTTTTTGGATAAATCTCTGTCATTAGAGGAGAAGGAGAAGAAAAAAATTAGGATCATCTGTCTTTATCCTTTTGAGTTTTGCCTTTGAAAAGATTTATGGTAAGGGCGGAAGTTGACATCATGGAGTGCGAGTGGTTGGATATTGAACGATGTCGATGTGTGTTGTGTGAAGAGTGATGACGCAAAGATAAGATATCTAAATAGATGTGTTAATTTAAAAATTAATATTTTAAAATAAAGATAAAATTGAAATAAAATATTTTTGAGTTTCTCTTCTCGTTCCTTACACTCTAAATCGGAGTATAAGAAATTCGAACAATTCATGAGCATAGAAAGCATATCATTCTCTTCCCTTTTTCTTAACTTACTCCATTTGAAATATGAGTTAAAAATTTTCTTCTCTTTATTTACCCTCTTTATTTTTTTTTTCTCACTTCCTTCCAAACAAAGCCTAAGAATCAATCCTTTTGAAGAGGTAATGAGGTAAGTCTCAAGCCAAGAGTGGGCTTTAGTTGAAGTCTTCAACCTTGACATAAGTTCTCCAAAAATCTATATGATCTTTAAAAAAATGATAAATCTCAGTCAATCTTATGGACTCAATTCCTGGGGGTGGTCAAGTCTATATGATCTCTAATAGCTCTATTTTGGTTGCTTCTGATTAATTGAACAATGATCATATGGATTTCGTCTTTAATCAATTGTTAAAAGAGTAGTTTTAGGAAAGAATCGGATCACATTTTGGATCTATATAGATTTATAGATTGAATAAGTGTAGATAGGCTAAGTAAACTAGATAAGTTGAGTGAGATAAGAGAAGAAAGACGATCCAAGTGAGTTGGTAAATTAGGTTGAATAGGCTATCTGAATTAAGTTAATTTGCGAGTCATGTTGATTGGTGAGAGTTAGATGAGTCTAGCTAAGTGGACTGGTTAGACTAAACAAGTTAGATATACAAGTGGATAGATATGTGTGTTTGACATAATTTATGCTAACAAAGTGGATCAATGAACTAAATGAGTTGAGCATATATATGAGTTGAGTCTCAGGGCACGATTGAATTGGTTACTGCGGAGCAAACATGCTATAGAAGTCTACACAGAGACAACACATACAAACTTGAAAAAAAAATAAAATAAAATCCAAAGGTACTTGACAGAAACATTAAAAAAAAACCCCAACAATTTAATAAATAATTAAATTGAAATAATTTTATCTACATTAATAAGATTTTGTCCATTCCCAACTTCAGATCATTCTCCAACGGCGGCAGGTTCAAATCCAGCATCATCTCTCTCCGGCGATGCTCCTCGCCGGCCTTCTTCTGCACCACCAACCCCGCGCCGGTGCCGGCCACCCGGTGCCGCCTCATGTGGCCACCCAAGGCCTGCCCGACGGCGAACTCGTGGCCGCAAACGGCGCACTCGTGCACCCTCGGCCTGCCGCCGCTCTCGTGGCAGTGGGCGGCGGAGCCTCCGCCGGCCGCCAGGCGCGGCTTCTTGTGGCTCGCCCGGTGGCCGCCCAGCGCCTGGAAGGAAGGGAACCGCCGGCTGCACGTTTTGCACTCGAACACCCGCGCCGCCCCTGACGACGGCGACGTCGCCGTCGAATAGTGCGCGATGAAATCGCCCACATCGACGGCGATGGCACCGGCGGCGCCGCCCCGAGAGAGGACCATCAACAGCTTGGCCATGTCGATGCTCTCAACGTGATCTCCTACTCCAAATCTATATCGCTTCATATGGCAGGCAATTTAATTTAATTATATGGGAAGATGGTGGAGGATGCTAGCTATTTATAGAAAAAAGAAATAAGTTGAAGTTTTTGGTAACCTAATTTAGTTTAGATCTTCTCTACGTTTGACTTTTGGTAGCCGATATCTTTTTATAGAATATGTTGGTCGTTAGGGTTTCCACAAATGGAAAGAAACTAAGTGCAATGCAAATATAGTCTAGTTCGATTGAATCAAATCTTGAGACTTAACACTGAAATCCTAGACGACCGGCCACTGCTTTATAAAGTCCGTATTAACGAGAACGGATCCATCTTGAGCCAGGGGCGAGATGACGACAGTCACTCCTATTTAATTTTTTTTAGTGCGCGTAAAAATATAGAAATGGGTTGAATGGGGGACGAGGACATGATAGTTCCCCTTCAACGGAAACACACATCTTTCATAATATGAAATTTCTGACTTTCGTGATCAATTGTAATTTCTCGATTTACCTCCTTACAAATGGTCGTGGAACTGATCGTGTGGGGCCGCTAAGGTGACGGATTCCACCTTTATGCAGAAGAAATTTCTAACTTTGTTTCTATGTACTAACGATTATCATATAATTTAATTGGTAGTAATATTTTGACAACCTAGCTATGATAGTAAGATAGTTTAATTTGTGCCCTTGAGCACAACTCAACGGAAAAAGACATGACAATTAATCTATATAACGAGGGTTTGATTTTGTCGTAGGACATATTGTACACCTGCAGTGCTTGAACTATTGGTGATGCAAGGGTTGCTCATGCTTCTAGATTTACTTGATGCACGAACCAAGGGAATATCGTTCACTTTTAGAATTAGTCGAACCGAAAACTTAGATACTTGGATTATCAAAAAAATAATTTAATTTGTGATAGCTTTTACATGTTTATTATTAGCAAAAAAAAGTAATTAAATGATGGATCAAGGCGTTTGAGTTGTTCTCCCAAATAACTATGATCTATGATAATAGACTAAGGTTGTAAACAAATCAATCACGCTAAGTTTTATATTATTCAAATTTATTTCATAAGGTATCAAGCCAAACTTAAAACGAACCTACCTATTAAAATAGTTGTTTAAGTTTGGCTTAACTTCTTTTTCTATGAGGTTGAACTTGGTTTACATTTGACTTGAACTTGATTCGTTTAGGTATTATCGAACTCTCAATTAATTTGAGCTTATCTGATTGTTGTTTAAATTTTATATTTTTAAACTTGTTTGATTGATCGTTGAACTTGATATTATAAGCTTTTTTATTCATTTTGACAGCTTCTTTCTATATTTATAAATTTGATAAGAATTTTATTAATGAACATACTACTTCACAAACTATTCATAATCTTTATTTATTTATGAATAGCAATAAATTTATTCATAATTATTTAATTTATTTACAACTTTAAGTAAGGCTTAGTGTCATCATAAAAGATGTATTTTGTCATAGATGCTTTCACAACGATAACGAAATTCATGATAAAGTGCTTCTGAAAAAGGTGCTTATGGCCAATGACTACAATGAATTGTTGATCGAACGCACACAAACTTAATTGCAAAAGAATGGTAAGAAAAATATTTAGATAAAGGCAGGGACGAATCTTCTTGAGAGTTACATTTTGTTTGGGAGGAGATGAGAGAAAGAAAGAAAGATAAATAAGAGGAAGGAGAATTTTAATCATTATTTTTAGGATGGAATGATTTAAGGAGGGGAAGGGAAAAGAAGGATAAGTTATATATCCATGCTCATGAATCATTAGAATTTCTTACACTCCAATTTAGGAGGTAAGAAAGGAGAAGGAGAATTCAAAAATATTTTATTCTAATTTTTATTTTATTTTAAAATATTAATTCTTAAATTAACTCATCTATTTAGCTATCTCATTTTTGCATCGTCGCTCCTCACACAACATACCGTCACCGTACAATGTCCAACCGCTCGCACTCCACGATGTCGGTGTCAAAGTCGGCTCTTACCGCAAATCTTTTCAAGGACAAGACTCAAGAGAACAGACACAGATAACCTTAATCTTCTTCTCCTCTTTCTCCAATGATAGGGATTTATTTAAAGAGCATACGTTGTCTATTTTAAGATCTTCTATATCCTAACTTTTACATACAATATTGACAAAATTTTATAATTTCCTATCCGTCTTCTACATATGTTATCTTTTTAAGAAGTGAGAGTATTGTTTTTTATTTTATATATTTAATCTTAATTTCTCTCCCTTTCCTTCTAAACAAGGTAACATATGTTACATTAATGAATTTTCTATCCCTTTCAAACAAAGGGAATATAAATATTTTACTTTTTCTTTTTTTTCTTTTTTTTCTTTTTCCTTCTTCCTCTATTAATGAATATTCTCTCACTCCATCTAAACAGAGCGTTAAGGATTGTCCTGAGCTTTCAATCTATTATTATTATTATTATTATTATTATTATTATTATTATTATATATTAAAAAAATATTTTTACTATTAAATTTATTACACATGAATTCTTTTTATAATTTTTTGTTACTTAATGTACCTCTTTCACACTCAAAGTTCAATCCGTCTCCTCTTAATTAATGGATCCGCCCCTTGTTAAAGGTTTCAAATGGGCGGACTATATAAACCCAAACCTTGAATGTGTAAGTCAACGTCAAATCTAGTGATGGTCAACGCTGCAGATCTCTAGCTAAACTTCTGTAGTTCAACAAGACAGGTAGGCAGTTAAGACCAAGTACAATTACCTAAAAGTCAACGGATTAGATCTCCAACAAGTTGTCAACTCTCTTGATGAAAAATATATGAAAATACATTAGGAATTAATACAAAGTTTGTAGTTGACAATGTATTAATTTTTAATTAATTAAACTAACTAAACAGATAATTATGAGAGAATTAGTGGGACATCAATTTTAATCTTATTTTTAATTAAAGTCCACTATTTGAGCACAAGGAATGCCTAGACGTTGACTTAATTAAGCGTATATATTAGAATATAGTGATTAGGGTTTTATAAGCTACATGATGTGTTATGGGTGGTTAAGAGTGTGGACCAACAGAACAGGGGGAGGCTCGACCTTCGGCCCGAGTCCTCTGTCGGCCCATATCTACCGATTCTAAGGCTAGACCGAGTCAACACTCGACTCGTGATTCTTTCCCTAGGGAGCTGAGCTGGGCCCTTAATTGAGTCGCCCATCGAGTTAAATTCATGCCCGATCCGAATCGGCTGAATCGAATTAGAGACAGAGTCCGAGTTCTCCGAGATATGGTCTCCTAAGCCCGAGCCGAATCCTTACTTGGACCCTCTTATATAGCCGAATCCTCTTATTTGAACGATTCCCCACGAAGCCGACTCCTCGGTACCCCACGCACAGCGTCGAGCCGAATCCTCCAATCGGCGTGGTTAACTCACCCCCAGTCGGATTCGGTTAAGGTCCATGCAAAATGGTCATCGTGGTGCCCAACTACGTCGATCCCCATCATTTCTTCTGACAAGTCCCTTACTTTGTAATTATGATCGCCATCCTGACACCCACGTGCAACGTGACCCTACAAACATATGTCAGCGATGGGACTTGTAATCTGATCATTCCATATCTTTTCTGATAAGGTAATAACTAATGATGGATGCGTTCCTTAATTAAGACATGACCTCACATCTCTCTCCTGTATATATGCGACTACTTCGCTCCTTACGCAGGTACGCGCACGTGCGATCACACCTTCACTCTTTCACTCTCCTATGTTCTTCCTCATTCTTCTTCCTCCTCACTCGTTGACTTAAGGGTCGGAGTGGTCGCACCAGGACACCCCTGGTCTTCCCTCTCACGTTTATTTTGATTGCAGGACTCGACGATTTAGCACCCTTCAATCCGGTTCCTGAGGCGATCTGGTTGGTGACACGTCCGTGGGTGGTTCTCAATCGGAACATGATGTTTGAGCAATATATAAAATTTTATTTTCTTGGATTAATTATTTATTTGTGGGTAAAATATGTCTACAATTATTATTTTAAAAAATAAAAATATTTTTTTTTAAATTTTTAGATATAATTACATTAATCATATTGACTTTTAGTTTAAAGATTAATTATGTGTTTATTATATATGATGGGGCTTTATGTTGGCTCATATAGTTTATGAGTTAAGAGTGGCGAGTTTATTAAAAAAGAATATAAAATATTCAATTTTAATAGTTGAATTTTAGATTAAAAGAGTATTTAAATATTAATTTATCAAAGTTGAATTTTAATATAATTATATTCTTCAAAGCTAAAATATAATTTTAACAAGTTATCATGCGTCATCTAATTAATCTTTTATTAATTACTATATGTAACATTATATAATGAAGTAGGTTAAGGTACATATGTAGGACGACAATGACTAAATTATTTTTTAACAATATCATTAACAAATTAACCCCTAACTCTAATGCTCTTTTTCCTTAGGAGGATGGTATGGTGGAAAAATTTTCCTTTATTTATTTCAAAATAGGATGGATTGATTTTCTCTCTTTTGTTTATCTAATGAACCGATGGACATATCAATTTTTGATCATTTTTACTTCTATCCAAATAGGATGAAAAGTAATTTTTCTACTTTTACAATCCCTATGCAAAACCGAATTTCTTCGTGACTAACCTCACCCAACTGTGAACGACGGCCCCATGAGGTTGCTCACGTGGCCGTCGTGACCTCCCAAAGACTAACCCCGCACAACGGCCACACGCAAGACAACCTCACTTTCCTTTCCCTTCTCTCCCTTGTTGATCTTTTTCTTTGCTCTTTCCCTTCTATTGCTTTTCCTTAAGGATTTTTTTCTTCAATAAATTCTTTTCCCTCTCCTTTCTATCATTCGAAGTAAACATAACAACAACTAAGGTAATTAGGATTAAGTACACAAGCCTAAGGTAATTGCAAGAAGCAAGTCTAATGCAAGTATTAAGTATAATTATAATACTTGTGGCCTATGAGATTCAGGATGATTAAGAAATTAAGTGCTACTAATTAAGAATTTAAAATGGATTAGAAAAAGAAGTTAACTTCAAATAGATGATGTTGAAGACCTCATCAAAGATGAAAAATTTACTTTGACTTCAATTTTAAAAGGGAGAGTCAACTTGTTTTGCACAACCTTATACACAATATATATTTTTAAATTAAATAATTTACTTGGCCAACCATTTTATATATTCAAGGATTAATTAGGAACTAAGTCAAATAAATTAAGCCAATAATGAATTTTTTATTAGGAGGGTAGATGAGGCAAATTTTATAATATTTAAGTTTATTTATAAGCTAACTAAGTTAAATCAAACCGAGAAATAAATCATTGAAATAGTTATGCAAATTTAATTTGAATTTTTTTTTATGAATTTGAGCTTAATCCAAACTTATTTAAATTTAATTTATTTAGATGTTATCAAACTCATCTCTACTTCTCTAGCCATTATAACTTTAAATGAGTTTTTTTTTTTTTTGGATCTTGAATATGCTACATCAATACTCCATCAAAAATATAAAAATTTATTATTCTTTCCACTATCAAACAAACCTCCTGTAATATTTATGTGGATCCTACATTCTCAAATCACATACTAATTTTAAGAGAAAAGAGCATATTTGCAACTTCATTACTGCTCTTAAAATAAAAATATCAAATCTCGCATCCATAATTATTCAAACTTTTTAAGATTTCATAAATATTTTCAAAAATCTTGCATTCAAATTGACCTTAATTGAAACTTATTTAAATAAACGGTTAACTTACCGCCACAAATCTATTTGCCACTGGAAAAGGCACAAATCTAGAACACCCAAGTATAATTTTGCATTGATACTACATATGCCAATGGAGAGGGCAAAATATGAACTAGCCAATAAATTAGGCAACAAGCTTTCATAGTTTCCAAAAAAACTTACTCAATTTTGCATACAACACTTTCAGCTCTGCAGAAACTGCGTTTGAATCTATTTTGCAACTTAAGGCGCCCGATGGCCAGGAAGAACATATTAGACATCAGAGTTTGGTTTCTGGTTTTTTACCGCCGAACAAGTTTTCGAATAATTTTGGGGCCATAGAAGGAAGCTGCATTGGCACTGGAGCCATGAAATTGACAATCTTTTCATGAACATGGTATCTGAAGATAAAAACACTGAATTAGTATAGGAAAAAGGGTTCTCGCGAAAGTAATGCAAGATTAGAGTACCTTATTTTGCGGCTTTTCGAAGCTCGACGGTCGACTGCCTTGCGTTTTTTGGGCTGCAGCTTTCTCAGAGAATAGTAGAGTGTCTCTGGAAGAGACCAAGAACAAACTCAGCAAAGATAAGGATCAATATGATACTAAATGCCAAAGACTGTTACTTTAGAACATTTAATTCCTCAATATTGACCAAATTGGTCAAGTAGTTCGGAAACAGAAATTAACTAAGATTAGTTTACCAAAGAGTAAGTAACCAGGGCATCAAATGCGGAAAAAACTAACCAGATGACTGAAGATTAGATTCCAAGAACTCCTTGAGAAGCTGCGAGTAAAATTCAGAATCCTCAAGTAGCTCTGGATCACCATCGGCATGTTCATCCAAAGAATTTGCCTAAAATAAATTGATAAATCAGCGCAATGAGCTTCAATCCGGAAAGCAAAGCAAGCATGAACTGTGGTGCAGACCAAACTTTCAAGACCAGTACAGGTAACTACTACTCTAACTTATGAAACTGGTCTATGTTATGAAAAGAAAGAAATAGATAACTAAAGTGAATGCATACGATAAAGTGTAAAACATATACTGATCAAGCTCAATGGTGTAGAAGTATCTATATACAAACCCCAGTTATTGAAATAAAAGTTTGGTTGTGGTTGTTGGTTATTATCATAGGCTTATACTTCGGTCTATGGCCCAAGAGTCCATAAGTTACAAAAATATACTTGATGTGTGTGTTTGGAGCATTACCAAAATAATAAGATTCTGTTGCCCGCCTGTTCAGTGTATCGTATTAGCAGCAAACAAAAGAAAAAGGAAAAAGGTAAAGGAAACGGAGAAGATGAAGCATGAGTGAAGAGCGAGACAATTAACTCTCGTGTAGCCAATTATCACAAACATCTAAGTTTGCGATATAAAATTCATTTTCAAGGATTAGAGCAAGCGATCACGTGCAAAAAATGATATTTAAAACGAAAACTATGTTTAGATAAAAATCGACCACAACTTGAAGTTCTTTAGAGCAGTCCTTTAGTGTTTAATCATATAGTTTGCACTGTTTATATTGTTCAACAAAATGAAATCAACAACTCAGTGATGCTTATTTCTGGACCGAAAAATTAGATACATGCAATGAGGAAAGCAAGGTAAGATTAAAACCTCTTCCTTGAGATTTTCTGTTTTTGTCGATTCAGGAATCTGTACAATAAAACAACTGAGTTATGACCACTTTATGATCCCCATATTGGCTAAATAAATTCGTTAAGCCTGACTTATTAAGACATTGGGACTTACTTCTCCAAATACACCAACAGAAGATCTCCTTAGCTGCATCCTCCTGATCATTCTGCTTGGATCTCTCATGTAACCATTTACTTGTTCACTAATGTTCTTCAGGTTACAAATGCCAAAAAAAGGTCAGTAAACAGCAATAGCAGCATTCGAGCAACAGTGTTCGAATAATGTTAAAGCATCCCCAAATGTCGCGTGAACTACCTGATTAAACGCCTGCATTTTGCCTTTAAAAGCAACTGCACCACTTATGACTTGTGTCTTTCTATGCCATTTGTCTATCGAGCTGTTCCTGAATGGTGTTACTCTGTAAATAATGCCAAAAGAATTGGAAACTGTGGTTAATTTTTAGCAAGATATGTATAGTAGAAATATCGAAGCAGCAAGGAGATCAGTTACAAACACTTTCCATATACACATCTTAACAAAAATGAGATTACAATTCTATGTGATCAAGGAAAATAAAGGGCAGCCCACCGCACGAAGCTCCCACTAATACGGGATTTGATGGATCCCAAAGAAGGGTCACACTATATTGGGTCTATTATACACAACCTTATTCTACATTGCAAGAGATTGTTTCGACGACTCGAATCTGTGACCATAAGGTCACATGACAACAACTTTATCATTGTACCAAAGCTCCTCTTCTATGTGATCAAGGAAAATAAAATTTATAAATCCTTAATCCTATTATTAGTAGCACCATCATTATTTGGGAATCCAGCAACAATGTCTCATACTAATAGCAAATATGAGAGGGATCAATCATTGAATTATAAGTATGGAAGTGGTACTTGTACACCAACTTAGTGCTTGTGACCTTGACAATACATTAAAGAGTTCCTAATATTAAGATGACAATTAAATGACTTTCACTAAAATGGCAGCCTGGTACACCAAACTTCCGTCAATGCAGAATCCCGAGGAAGAGTCTATTGTACACAACCTTACCATGTATTGCAAGGGGTTGTTTCCGTGACTCAAACCCTTGACCACCACCACCAAATCATATGACAGCAACATTACCACTAGCCAAGCTCCCCTTTAGTTAAATGACTTTCACTAACTTCAATAAATATACAATATGGATAGAGTAGGATAGAGTTAGTTAAGAAGATCCAACATTAATGTGTTTATGCCAGATTTGCTAATAAGGTCCATTTGTCAAATTTAGATCAATCTATATTTTTGTCAATGGTAAAGAGTGTTCAAAATCTATTACAGTAATCATCTCAGCCAAGCCCCTGATCTTTGATAAGAACCATAAATGACAGAAACTAAGAACTCAAAGAATTCATTTCTCTGTTCTAATGACGTATTTGGTCCATGGAATCTTTCATGGCCCTAGTAATGTGAAGATGAGAATGTCACACTCTTTTCAGTTCGCAATCCATAGTGTTGCGTCATAAAATGAAATCAGATTAATAAATTACTGATAAATATTTAATTTGATACATAACGTTCGCAATATGTAGTTGTATCGTACGACTATGTATAATATCTAACGTATATATGTATCATTATTTTCCTTTTTGAGAAAACAATGAGACAATACATTGTAAGATCGGTCAGAAGATTAGACTGGATAGTATGAGGAGATAATTTACGAAAACAATTAAATAATGTAACAAAAACTAAATTGATTTGAATTTTAATAGTGATATAGTCTCACAAAGAATTGAAGGGAGAAATGATTATCATCAACCCTCAATTGGTAAATAACATTTTTCCTTGAGAAAACTCAGGGATCCTATGATAGACCAATATCTAAGTTTCAAGCTTGTTTGTGCAATAAGTTTTTTGCCTAATGCTGAGAAACTTATTGTACCAGACAAATAGGTTCAAGATCAACCAAATATTTAGGCATTTAGATTAAAAAAAGTAGTAGAAAAAGCCAACATATTCTCTTGCTGAAGTAGTAGAAAAAGTACTTGTCCCTAATTGCTAATTTCTTTTGCACCATGATGCCTCAGTCAAAACTTGAAATATTATTATATTCTGCTTTATTTTTTAAAAAGCTAGATAAATCTATCACATTTCACTTAATAACAAACCTCGAATACATATTACTTATTTGTGACCATTCTTCGTCATTATCTTCCTTCAACTCGTTAAAAGAATTCTCATGCTTAGAAGATTCTTTTTTGTTTCCTGCAGCACATTAAGGTCAACAAGGGTGCAAGCTCAATAAGATTGTTGTGTACATCAGATGACAAAACATTAAGAATAAAAATCTATCTACATAATATCACAAATCTTACCAGTTAGACTCTGAAGTATAGAAGGGTTTTTCTCAAGCAAAGCCTGAAAGTGAAATATAAATAAGACAAATATGAAGTGTATTGCCCAAAAAACATTTAATGTGTGTATAAGAAGTACATCACAGAAAAACACAATTTTACCTCCTGTAACCTCAATATGCTACTCAATGTTTGTTTTGAAGAAACCACAAGGTCGGAATATGCTTGATCAACATCTTCAGCTGAATTGCAGAATAAGGACCTTACAGGTTCCTGATGAATGCATTAGACAAGGCTATCAAATCTGTCGATCTTTGTACATGTTAGATTGCTTCACAAAGTTAGTAAATTTCTTCTTTAAATTTGTATACCTGTGGAAGCTTGTTTGAGTTTGAAAATGATTTTTGCAGTAAGAATCTCAACTCCAAAGTCTTGTCCCATAGTACCTTTAGATTATTATTGTTACACAACATTAGTGCTGATAATACATATATGGAATTTCAAACATAGAATTGATTTAGAAATTATAACACCTACAGGTATTTATAGTTCTTTGAATACCAAGCTAGACAATATTTCTTCCAGTAATCATTGGGCAGTCAGACAATTTAGCATAAAAACAAAAACTTCAAAAACACATATGTGCAGTGCAAAGAAGTATTTTTTTTCCATTATCTAATTTATGCACACGATAGTGTAATCACATTTTAATTACACATTAGAAAGCAATTATATATTGAAGTTGCAACAAAACCACTAATAGTACAATTAAAAAACATATTGCAGATAACCATAAAACAATTACTAGTTGTCCCAGAGATCAACTAAAGAAATTTTATCCATAACTAGTTTTTATGCAAGGTTAGATTGTTTGTTAATATTTGACATCCATCATTAGTCTTTTATGTGAGGTCAGATTGTTTGTTAATATTCGATAAGTAGAGTTTTCTTTGGTCTCTGTTTACTCATGCTCAGATTGATTTGACTTATGTAGATACAAGATATATCATTCATCTTTGAGCATATCCATATCATCACAATTATTTCTAAAATTTTATCAACTGCTGCAGCTAAAATCTTTTCATATGCGTATACAAGCATGGTTACAGAAACAAGGACATACCTTCTGGTTCTTTACTGCATGACCTTTTACAGCATCTTCATCCTTCTGCCGTTTCAAGTTCTTCAAAAGATTCCTAATTATCAAGATAGATGAATGGAAAAAAGTGAGATCAACATTAAATTCAAACAAGATAATCTTAAAATGTATATGAGTATGAACACATTTGTCTGACAAACAAAAAGTATTAGAGGGAAACAAATTATTGATAGTTGCAACTTTCAGCAAAAAAAATAAGAAAGAAAGATGCAAATGTATTAACTTCTGTCCATGGCATTAGTTCAACCGACATTGGTTGAATAAAACTATAGTGCATGAATTGTTTCAAATAATATTATAAAAGCATTTCATAAGTACAAATGATACATG
>NC_133875.1:2924692-2942143 GCF_044706935.1 Curcuma longa
TCATGCGTCATCTAATTAATCTTTTATTAATTACTATATGTAACATTATATAATGAAGTAGGTTAAGGTACATATGTAGGACGACAATGACTAAATTATTTTTTAACAATATCATTAACAAATTAACCCCTAACTCTAATGCTCTTTTTCCTTAGGAGGATGGTATGGTGGAAAAATTTTCCTTTATTTATTTCAAAATAGGATGGATTGATTTTCTCTCTTTTGTTTATCTAATGAACCGATGGACATATCAATTTTTGATCATTTTTACTTCTATCCAAATAGGATGAAAAGTAATTTTTCTACTACAATCCCTATGCAAAACCGAATTTCTTCGTGACTAACCTCACCCAACTATGAACGACGACCCCGTGAGGTTGCTCACGTGGCCGTTGTGACCTCCCAAAGACTACCCCGCACAACGGCCACCACGCAAGACAACCTCACTTTCCTTTCCCTTCTCTCCCTTGTTGATCTTTTTCTTTGCTCTTTCCCTTCTATTGCTTTTCCTTAAGGATTTTTTTCTTCAATAAATTCTTTTCCCTCTCCTTTCTATCATTCGAAGTAAACATACAACAACAACAATCAAGTCTTATCCCACTAAGTGAGATCGGCTATTCGAAGTACACATAGCCTAAGGTAATTAGGATTAAGAAGCAAGTCTAATGCAAGTAATTAAGTATAATTATAATACTTGTGGCCTATGAGATCAGGATGATTAAGAAATTAAGTGCTACTAATTAAGAATTTAAAATGGATTAGAAAAAGAAGTTAACTTCAAATAGATGATGTTGAAGACCACATCAAAGATGAAAAATTTACTTTGACTTCAATTTTAAAAGGGAGAGTCAACTTGTTTTGCACAACCTTATACACAATATATATTTTTAAATTAAATAATTTACTTGGCCAACCATTTTATATATTCAAGGATTAATTAGGAACTAAGTCAAATAAATTAAGCCAATAATGAATTTTTTATTAGGAGGGTAGATGAGGCAAATTTTATAATATTTAAGTTTATTTATAAGCTAACTAAGTTAAATCAAACCGAGAAATAAATCATTGAAATAGTTATGCAAATTTAATTTGAATTTTTTTTTATGAATTTGAGCTTAATCCAAACTTATTTAAATTTAATTTATTTAGATGTTATCAAACTCATCTCTACTTCTCTAGCCATTATAACTTTAAATGAGTTTTTTTTTTTTTTTTTGGATCTTGAATATGCTACATCAATACTCCATCAAAAATATAAAAATTTATTATTCTTTCCACTATCAAACAAACCTCCTGTAATATTTATGTGGATCCTACATTCTCAAATCACATACTAATTTTAAGAGAAAAGAGCATATTTGCAACTTCATTACTGCTCTTAAAATAAAAATATCAAATCTCGCATCCATAATTATTCAAACTTTTTAAGATTTCATAAATATTTTCAAAAATCTTGCATTCAAATTGACCTTAATTGAAACTTATTTAAATAAACGGTTAACTTACCGCCACAAATCTATTTGCCACTGGAAAAGGCACAAATCTAGAACACCCAAGTATAATTTTGCATTGATACTACATATGCCAATGGAGAGGGCAAAATATGAACTAGCCAATAAATTAGGCAACAAGCTTTCATAGTTTCCAAAAAAACTTACTCAATTTTGCATACAACACTTTCAGCTCTGCAGAAACTGCGTTTGAATCTATTTTGCAACTTAAGGCGCCCGATGGCCAGGAAGAACATATTAGACATCAGAGTTTGGTTTCTGGTTTTTTACCGCCGAACAAGTTTTCGAATAATTTTGGGGCCATAGAAGGAAGCTGCATTGGCACTGGAGCCATGAAATTGACAATCTTTTCATGAACATGGTATCTGAAGATAAAAACACTGAATTAGTATAGGAAAAAGGGTTCTCGCGAAAGTAATGCAAGATTAGAGTACCTTATTTTGCGGCTTTTCGAAGCTCGACGGTCGACTGCCTTGCGCTTTTTGGGCTGCAGCTTTCTCAGAGAATAGTAGAGTGTCTCTGGAAGAGACCAAGAACAAACTCAGCAAAGATAAGGATCAATATGATACTAAATGCCAAAGACTGTTACTTTAGAACATTTAATTCCTCAATATTGACCAAATTGGTCAAGTAGTTCGGAAACAGAAATTAACTAAGATTAGTTTACCAAAGAGTAAGTAACCAGGGCATCAAATGCGGAAAAAACTAACCAGATGACTGAAGATTAGATTCCAAGAACTCCTTGAGAAGCTGCGAGTAAAATTCAGAATCCTCAAGTAGCTCTGGATCACCATCGGCATGTTCATCCAAAGAATTTGCCTAAAATAAATTGATAAATCAGCGCAATGAGCTTCAATCCGGAAAGCAAAGCAAGCATGAACTGTGGTGCAGACCAAACTTTCAAGACCAGTACAGGTAACTACTACTCTAACTTATGAAACTGGTCTATGTTATGAAAAGAAAGAAATAGATAACTAAAGTGAATGCATACGATAAAGTGTAAAACATATACTGATCAAGCTCAATGGTGTAGAAGTATCTATATACAAACCCCAGTTATTGAAATAAAAGTTTGGTTGTTGTTGTTGGTTATTATCATAGGCTTATACTTCGGTCTATGGCCCAAGAGTCCATAAGTTGCAAAAATATACTTGATGTGTGTGTTTGAAGCATTACCAAAATAATAAGATTCTGTTGCCCGCCTGTTCAGTGTATCGTATTAGCAGCAAACAAAAGAAAAAGGAAAAAGGTAAAGGAAAAGGAGAAGATGAAGAATGAGTGAAGAGCGAGACAATTAACTCTCGTGTAGCCAATTATCACAAACATCTAAATTTGCGATAATAAAATTCATTTTCAAGGATTAGAGCAAGCGATCGCATGCAAAAAGTGATATTTAAAACGAAAACTATGTTTAAATAAAAATCGACCACAACTTGAAGTTCTTTAGAGCAGTCCTTTAGTGTTTAATCATATAGTTTGCACTGTTTATATTGTTCAACAAAATGAAATCAACAACTCAGTGATGCTTATTTCTGGACCGAAAAATTAGATACATGCAATGAGGAAAGCAAGGTAAGATTAAAACCTCTTCCTTGAGATTTTCTGTTTTTGTCGATTCAGGAATCTGTACAATAAAACAACTGAGTTATGACCACTTTATGATCCCCATATTGGCTAAATAAATTCGTTAAGCCTGACTTATTAAGACATTGGGACTTACTTCTCCAAATACACCAACAGAAGATCTCCTTAGCTGCATCCTCCTGATCATTCTGCTTGGATCTCTCATGTAACCATTTACTTGTTCACTAATGTTCTTCAGGTTACAAATGCCAAAAAAAGGTCAGTAAACAGCAATAGCAGCATTCGAGCAACAGTGTTCGAATAATGTTAAAGCATCCCCAAATGTCGCGTGAACTACCTGATTAAACGCCTGCATTTTGCCTTTAAAAGCAACTGCACCACTTATGACTTGTGTCTTTCTATGCCATTTGTCTATCGAGCTGTTCCTGAATGGTGTTACTCTGTAAATAATGCCAAAAGAATTGGAAACTGTGGTTAATTTTTAGCAAGATATGTATAGTAGAAATATCGAAGCAGCAAGGAGATCAGTTACAAACACTTTCCATATACACATCTTAACAAAAATGAGATTACAATTCTATGTGATCAAGGAAAATAAAGGGCAGCCCACCGCACGAAGCTCCCACTAATACGGGATTTGATGGATCCCAAAGAAGGGTCACACTATATTGGGTCTATTATACACAACCTTATTCTACATTGCAAGAGATTGTTTCGACGACTCGAATCTGTGACCATAAGGTCACATGACAACAACTTTATCATTGTACCAAAGCTCCTCTTCTATGTGATCAAGGAAAATAAAATTTATAAATCCTTAATCCTATTATTAGTAGCACCATCATTATTTGGGAATCCAGCAACAATGTCTCATACTAATAGCAAATATGAGAGGGATCAATCATTGAATTATAAGTATGGAAGTGGTACTTGTACACCAACTTAGTGCTTGTGACCTTGACAATACATTAAAGAGTTCCTAATATTAAGATGACAATTAAATGACTTTCACTAAAATGGCAGCCTGGTACACCAAACTTCCGTCAATGCGGAATCCCGAGGAAGAGTCTATTGTACACAACCTTACCATGTATTGCAAGGGGTTGTTTCCGTGACTCAAACCCTTGACCACCACCACCAAATCATATGACAGCAACATTACCACTAGCCAAGCTCCCCTTTAGTTAAATGACTTTCACTAACTTCAATAAATATACAATATGGATAGAGTAGGATAGAGTTAGTTAAGAAGATCCAACATTAATGTGTTTATGCCAGATTTGCTAATAAGGTCCATTTGTCAAATTTAGATCAATCTATATTTTTGCCAATGGTAAAAGTGTTCAAAATCTATTACAGTAATCATCTCAGCCAAGCCCCTGATCTTTGATAAAAACCATAAATGACAGAAACTAAGAACTCAAAGAATTCATTTCTCTGTTCTAATGACGTATTTGGTCCATGGAATCTTTCATGGCCCTAGTAATGTGAAGATGAGAATGTCACACTCTTTTCAGTTCGCAATCCATAGTGTTGCGTCATAAAATGAAATCAGATTAATAAATTACTGATAAATATTTAATTTGATACATAACGTTCGCAGTATGTAGTTGTATCGTACGACTATGTATAATATCTAACGTATATATGTATCATTATTTTCCTTTTTGAGAAAACAATGAGACAATACATTGTAAGATCGGTCAGAAGATTAGACTGGATAGTATGAGGAGATAATTTACGAAAACAATTAAATAATGTAACAAAAACTAAATTGATTTGAATTTTAATAGTGATATAGTCTCACAAAGAATTGAAGGGAGAAATGATTATCATCAACCCTCAATTGGTAAATAACATTTTTCCTTGAGAAAACTCAGGGATCCTATGATAGACCAATATCTAAGTTTCAAGCTTGTTTGTGCAATAAGTTTTTTGCCTAATGCTGAGAAACTTATTGTAATAGACAAATAGGTTCAAGATCAACCAAATATTTAGGCATTTAGATTAAAAAAAGTAGTAGAAAAAGCCAACATATTCTCTTGCTGAAGTAGTAGAAAAAGTACTTGTCCCTAATTGCTAATTTCTTTTGCACCATGATGCCTCAGTCAAAACTTGAAATATTATTATATTCTGCTTTATTTTTTAAAAAGCTAGATAAATCTATCACATTTCACTTAATAACAAACCTCGAATACATATTACTTATTTGTGACCATTCTTCGTCATTATCTTCCTTCAACTCGTTAAAAGAATTCTCATGCTTAGAAGATTCTTTTTTGTTTCCTGCAGCACATTAAGGTCAACAAGGGTGCAAGCTCAATAAGATTGTTGTGTACATCAGATGACAAAACATTAAGAATAAAAATCTATCTACATAATATCACAAATCTTACCAGTTAGACTCTGAAGTATAGAAGGGTTTTTCTCAAGCAAAGCCTGAAAGTGAAATATAAATAAGACAAATATGAAGTGTATTGCCCAAAAAACATTTAATGTGTGTATAAGAAGTACATCACAGAAAAACACAATTTTACCTCCTGTAACCTCAATATGCTACTCAATGTTTGTTTTGAAGAAACCACAAGGTCGGAATATGCTTGATCAACATCTTCAGCTGAATTGCAGAATAAGGACCTTACAGGTTCCTGATGAATGCATTAGACAAGGCTATCAAATCTGTCGATCTTTGTACATGTTAGATTGCTTCACAAAGTTAGTAAATTTCTTCTTTAAATTTGTATACCTGTGGAAGCTTGTTTGAGTTTGAAAATGATTTTTGCAGTAAGAATCTCAACTCCAAAGTCTTGTCCCATAGTACCTTTAGATTATTATTGTTACACAACATTAGTGCTGATAATACATATATGGAATTTCAAACATAGAATTGATTTAGAAATTATAACACCTACAGGTATTTATAGTTCTTTGAATACCAAGCTAGACAATATTTCTTCCAGTAATCATTGGGCAGTCAGACAATTTAGCATAAAAACAAAAACTTCAAAAACACATATGTGCAGTGCAAAGAAGTATTTTTTTTCCATTATCTAATTTATGCACACGATAGTGTAATCACATTTTAATTACACATTAGAAAGCAATTATATATTGAAGTTGCAACAAAACCACTAATAGTACAATTAAAAAACATATTGCAGATAACCATAAAACAATTACTAGTTGTCCCAGAGATCAACTAAAGAAATTTTATCCATAACTAGTTTTTATGCAAGGTTAGATTGTTTGTTAATATTTGACATCCATCATTAGTCTTTTATGTGAGGTCAGATTGTTTGTTAATATTTGATAAGTAGAGTTTTCTTTGGTCTCTGTTTACTCATGCTCAGATTGATTTGACTTATGTAGATACAAGATATATCATTCATCTTTGAGCATATCCATATCATCACAATTATTTCTCAAATTTTATCAACTGCTGCAGCTAAAATCTTTTCATATGCGTATACAAGCATGATTACAGAAACAAGGGCATACCTTCTGGTTCTTTACTGCATGACCTTTTACAGCATCTTCATCCTTCTGCCGTTTCAAGTTCTTCAAAAGATTCCTAATTATCAAGATAGATGAATGGAAAAAAGTGAGATCAACATTAAATTCAAACAAGATAATCTTAAAATGTATATGAGTACGAACACATTTGTCTGACAAACAAAAAGTATTAGAGGGAAACAAATTATTGATAGTTGCAACTTTCAGCAAAAAAAATAAGAAAGAAAGATGCAAATGTATTAACTTCTGTCCATGGCATTAGTTCAACCGACATTGGTTGAATAAAACTATAGTGCATGAATTGTTTCAAATAATATTATAAAAGCATTTCATAAGTACAAATGATACATGCATTGCCAAAATCACATAAAACTATCTAAATTTTAAAAACTCATAGTATATTTTCTAAGTTGTGGAATTAAAGTTTGAGAGCATAGTGAGCATTAAAAGGTTCCTAGGAGTGTATTAATTATGGTTTAAGTTAATTTGATGTGTCTAAAATTATTAGTGAGTTTTAACTAAAATTCATGAATGATCATATAGTGCTCAGATTTTAAAATTTTATCCATGGTCAACAATGTCTGTAATCCCCTTACTCCATGCACAACAATGAACTATGAGAAAAGTTCTGTCTGTAATCCACCTTTTATCACCCTAACAAAAAATTCTGATCAATTAAGAAGAAACTCAATGAAGCAATTTTAAAAATGAAGCACAGAAGTATTTATGCAGCATGCGTTTTCAGCTGGGATTTCAGATGGCGCTTACCGCTTCATCCTCCCACTTCTTCTTGTTCTGTCACAGCTTCTTCAAGTTCCCCCAGGGAAGCACGGGCGAGGTCAAGGTACGGACTACGGACGACGTTCGATATCCGCAGAGAGAGGGAAGCAGGGAAGCGCTCGCGTTCGCAGGGAAGCGCTTGCGTTCCTCTAGCACTCAGTGAGCGGGTCGAAGCCGAAGGGCGGAAGCAGGGAGAGCTCTCGAGGACACCGTCGTAGAAAAGGTAGTCGAGGGTCGACGACGACGATGGAACCCTATTTCGCTTCCGCCGTCAGCTGCTCGCGGTTTGTGGCCGAAGGGACGACGATGGAACCCTATTTCGCTTCCGCCGTCAGCTGCTCGCTGTTTGTGGCCGAAGGGACGACGATGGAAAGCTTCCGCAGTCAGCTGCTCGCGGTTTGTGGCCGAAGGGACGACGATGGAAGTGGAACCCTATTTCGCTTCCGCCGTCAGCTGCTCGCGTTTTGTGGCCGAAGGAATGTGCGAAGGGTAAAGAGTAAGGATCGGGAGATTTTAGGTTTGTAAATGGATATTAATGAATAATACCCGTTAACCCAATAAATCTATTAACCCATTAAATATTAATCTATTAACTCATTTTCTATATACTGCTATTAATGAAAGCTCGCGAGCGGCTCGCGAATACTCGAACACAATATTATAGATTCGAATTCGGCTCGAATAATTATTCGAACATGTTCGAGTTCGGCTCGAATTCGATAATTTCGAATACGAATCAAATATTATTCGAACTGGCTCGAAAAGCTCGCGAACCGGTTCGATTCGTTTGCACCCCTAGTTAAAACTCATTGATAGTCATACAATACTTATATTTTAAAATTTTAGACATACTCAAAGTTAGGAGAGCCCCAAGAATATATTGAAGTTGTTGTTGAGTAAATATGATATGTTTAAGTTCAAACTTATATACATTTTAAAAACTCAAAACAACTTATGTAGGATGTAAAACTAAGGTTGGAGGAAATAATGAAAATTAGGAAATGTTTAGAAGTGTATTGATTCTGATTTGAATTAATTTGAATATGTTAGTCACTAATGAGTTTTGATAAAAATTCGCTGATAGCCTTGGATTTATCATATTCGATCCAAATTAAAATTATTATATTCTTTAAATTCTCCCAAGTACAAACACACTCTCGATTTTGATTCTATATTTAATCTATTTTAAAGTTTTTAAAAAAAATCATAAAGAGAAATAATAATTTCAAAATATTATACAATTTATTTTTATAGATTTTTTAAATATACTTTAGTACTTAAGTGGATCAGAGATCAAGAAGTGTACAAAGAAAGAGATATTTAAAAAACAATGCATGATTTGATAAATATAAAAATATGGTGGGTAATTCGAATATTAACAAAAGTCAAGGTAAATGCTGGAAAAAATTGGGTGACTTTGTGAAACGACGGCTTCTTGTATTCTAAACAAAATCAAAACCGTTGTATTGCTTTAAACAAAATTACAACCGTTGATTTTATTTAAACAAATTACAACCGTTGATTTGCATGTGATATTTCTACACGTTCTGACAAAAGGAAAATGACAAATGGCTCTTTCCCATTGGTTGTATTGTATTTTGAATTATTTTTATATCTTCTCCGTCGCCATGTGCAAGCAGCACTCGAAATCAGCACAAGAATCGAGCGGAAGGCGACTCCCAGGCGAAGCGCAGAGCTCATTCTGATTCCTAAACCTCTCAGATTTTTGAATCTTCGTGGAGGAATGGGTGATCGGTGTTCCTTTGGTTTCTTCAGCAAAAGCTGTGAATTTTCTTGTCACTGGTTTGGCTTTCTTCTAGTTCTATCCTTGGAGACGAATCTCAGATTGTGATTTTTTGCAATGGTTCTCTTTTCTCAAAGGATCCCGCTTGTAGGGTTTGAGACTCTGCCGATCTAGTTTCTCGATCCTTTCTTCTCCTTGCGTTATCCAAAATCAGCATCACATTGGTTTTTTTTTTTTTTTTTTTGTAGTCTGTTTCTAAGGTTTGATTTTGGAAAGAAAGATGCGATCATTAACTAGTTCTACTCATGGAAACGAGTCTCCGATTGTGATTTTTGCGATGGTTTTCGTGATCCCGTTTTTGTAGGGTTTGAAACTCTGCCGATCTAATTTCTCGATCCTTTCTTCTCCTTGAGTTCTCCAAAATCAGCATCGCATTGGTCACATTAGTCTATTTCTAGGGTTTGATTTTAGAAAGAAAGATGCGATCATTAACTAGTTTGATCATTGGTTTGAGCTTGGTGTCAATTTTCCTCTTCTTTGCTCTGGTTACAACACTCTGCTTGTTCTGGAGGAAGAAGAGAATCAACGCAGACATCGATGAAAACTGCAGCATCCCTCTCAAAAAGCTTCAGTATCCCTTCTGTTGGACCTGGAAAAGTCCATCACTCATGGCTATTCACCAGCAAGAGAGGTCTACTCCAGTGGATTTAGCCGCCCAATCTGACCAACTTCACTTAAACCCTAGCAAAGACACCATAGAGGCAGAGCTCCTGAGGCTCTACAGCCTCGCAGCCCCTCCAAGGCTTCTGTTCACCATCAAAGAGGAGACAAGGGAGGACCTGGAGTCCGAGGATGGCAGGTCCCCAGGAAGGAGGAGCTCGAAATGCTGTGGAGGAAAGACCCTAAATGATCTGTTTAACTCCTCTGATCGCACCCCATTGTCCACTTCCCCCTCTTCGAGTCCCTGCACAAGAAATGGATTCAATTTCAACTGGGAAGATGACTTCGCCAGGATGTGGTCCTCGCCATCGCCCAAATTCAATTTCTTGAAGCATGCCGAGCTTAAATTTTACAGGAAGTTGATGATCAAAGAGGCAGGAAAGGCTGATACAAATGCTGAGATGGCTAACAACTTGGAAAAGCAAAACATGGGCTGTGAGCAAGAAGGTGATGAATCTAACTTCATCGGCATAGTGATTGGGAAGATCAGAGATGGAGAGAAGCATCAACATTCAAGTTCCTCACAGGTGATGCCGCTGTCTTCTTCTCCTATATCATTCAAATAAGTTTGCCTGTTTCTTTCTTGGTTACTTTGAGGTTAAACCAACATTCATGTGCCTATTTTCTCTTCAAATTAATTAGATTTTTGGTTCAATGCTTGGCAAAATCAACATGGAAAACTACTGTCTTTGAACCATAATGAGGCAAAAAGTAGGACTGACTTCTTGTAGTGTGCCATAATCAATTCATTCATTTAGGTGTTCTTGGAAAGTCATCTGTTGCAGTGGTCTCTAGATAGAAGTTCCAGAATTTTTACTGAAGTTCTTAAGGGCTAAGGCAAAGCTAAGTTTCGTACCATGTTCAGCTAGAAATTTTTCCTTATTAATTGAAAGCAGGTCTTGATATAATACAAAGTACAATGCACTAGAACGATTATGAATGTTATCAGTTAAGGGGAAAAAGTGTTCAAAAAAAATGTCAGACCAACATCTTAGTATATTTCTCATTCCGAAAATACCCTTATTCCAACATTGATGTACCAACTACGAAGTAGCTTCTATAACGTATTAAAATAAACCGGTTCAATTTGATAACAAATATTATAGATAGAGCACTTTTATATAAAAAAAAGTATTTATCAATTTAATCAATATTGCTTAAACTTATCAAAATCACTTTTAAAATGTCAAAAACATTATAAAATTATTATAACAACCTCTTAATAGTTGCTACAACTATTAATTGGCTGTTATAATAATTTTAGGATGGTTTTGACTTTTTTGAAGTTATTTTGATTAAATTTAAGTAATATTGATCAAGTTGGTAAAAAAAAGTATATAGAAGTGCTCTTTATAGTATTTTTGACTAAGTTGAATTAAAAAAGAAAATACTTTATTTTAAAATGTAGTAGCAGCTGCGTTGTAACAATTACTTCGTCATTGCTACAACATTAGAATAAGGGTATTTTTGGCAGCAAAAATATGATAGGGCTCCCTTTTGACTTATCTTGAAGTAGGAATGCTCTTTTGTTGATTTTAGGAATTAGGGACACCCTTTTAATTTTTGCCTCCTAAGGAAATCATATCCAAAGGTATATGAACACACCATGATTAAGGAAGACATTCAATCCATCATTTACTTCTAATCCTTGGCCTTAAAAAGCAATGCCATAGAAGTCTATATACACATACAGAAAACCAAATGGATGAGTTCCTTTTGAATGAACTCTTTTTGACTGTCAAATTCTTGCAAGATTCTTCTGTGTGATTTTTCCAGGCTGCAGCAAGATATGACAATTCCAGCTAGAGCAATTCACTGTTGTGGAATAAGTCCTGTTTTGTAGGGTTCTTTTAGGTCCACCTTGGTGTGAAGGGTGTTCCATGATGCATGTTGGTGCCTTTGCTTGACAGTTCCCCAGAAGAAGAGCTTGATCAAGGAGACAAGAAACATGCCTTCATTCAGTTGTAGATTTTCAACTTGCTTTCCCAAATTTTGGATGATTTGTATGAAGGGGTCTCACTGGGAATCGTTTTAGAGTGCCCCTCTATAGTCGTCCAATTCCATTGAATTAAGTCTTAGTCGAGTCGGACCGAATGGTTGTATAGGGAATAAGTGCTGTTTTGTAGATTTTCAAAGTACTTTCCCTAATTTTGTGGTTCAAAGTATGGAGCACAAGCTCCTCTATTGTTGTCCTATTCCATTGAATAAGTTTTAGGCTAGCTAGTCGGATTAACCGGTTGTATAGGGAGCCCTTCGTGATGATTTTTATAAAATGCCCTACTATAGAAAGTACCCTCTTCAAAACCACTTGGCCTGTTTGACACATTCAACTCCTCTAGACCAACAAGCTAAGTTGGCACTAATGAAGTTAATATCGAAGTTTGAGGATATGGTAATGTGCTTAAGTTTGATCCTAATGAGATTGGCTAACATTTTAGAATCATCTGAGTACATAGAATTTCTTAAGGAGTCTCAAATGGTTATTGTTTTGTAAGGAGTCATTCGTGAGCCACTCAAAGTCTCTTAGTCACTTTGTCTAGTCCTTCAACTTGTTCAATCTTCTTGGCTATTAACCGTAATTGATCTGTTCAAGTAGCTTTATCAATGTTAATAGGTCACATATTTTGTTCAAAACTTAAGCTATTAGAAAAAAGACTAATTTTATATCTATATATATATATTGGATTATTGTACAAGTTTCAACACTTACACTGTATTCATCTTATTTGTCTATTTTTATTCAAAATTTTATAGGCGAAATAATATTAGATGAAATAAAATTAATGATCGTTCTAATCATTTCACCTTCAAATTTTGCAATTTTACTTCAGCAAAAAAGTAGAATCCACCATTCTAGCAGTCACACATGGTTGGTTTCACGACTATATATAACGAGGTAAATCGGAAAGCTGCAATTGGTCATTACAAGGGAGGGCATTGTCCTGGCTTCGTCGAGATTCAATTCTTACCCACTTCAACAAGTCTGTCCTACACTAATTAATTCAATCATGCCCCGGGGTCAAATTTTGCGATTTTACACTTGTAGGATTGCCCTTAAAAATGGAAATTATCTTTATATATGGTAATTTTTATTTTGCCTTCTAAATAATTTTATTATCATTATCATATATTTATTATCCTTTTTGTTTGTCACAATAATAATAACTATTAACTTTATAAACAATAATAGAGAGACAAATAAAGTTTCATAGTGGTTTATGTGAAAGGTCTCATTCATAACCCTAGAATTTGAGCAAATCAAAGAAGATTTGATCTCATCGTAAATTGCTTAATCATCTAGATTAATTTCCTTTAAATTTACTCAAATCTAATAATTTTAACAAATAACGTTTGATTCCTTCTCGGCTTTATCTCGACTTTTTTTTTATTAAAAAACAAATCTCCACCTTAATTATGGCCACGATGAAAGAATATCTAATAGCTTTTTTGTGGTATAATTGTCAATCGAATCACCATCAAACTTAGGGATGGTTGAGGATGACAAGGATGATAACAACAACGAAGAAGACGACTAGCACTTCCTACAGTTAATTTACATTTCACACTTTTAATGAGTTAGTAGTATTTATTTATTTATTTTGATTTAATTGGATCCTAAATAATCTTCTTGATGGAGATGTGTAATGTTAATGTGTGGTGGGATTAGAACATTTCTCCACGAATTGCATGCGAAAGCTAATGAAATTATATATTAAAACTAAGATTACTAATTAAATTATAATCAATTAAATCCCACACATGAGAAATGGAAAGTCCAAATGCAAAATGAACATTTAATTCATGTTTAGAGTTTTTTCTAATGCTTTGTTTGGGAGGAGGTGAGAGAAGGGGGAAGGGAACTTTGAACCTCTGTGGAAAGAAGTGAGAGAAGGGGAGGAAAGGGAAGGATAAGTTTTAACCTTGCTTACCCATGAAAAGGAAGATTTTTTTACACTCTAATTTGGGATGTAAGGAAGGGCAAGACAACTCTGAATATTATTTAGTCCAATTTTATCCCTATTTTAAAATATTAATTCATAAATAATTCATTTAATCTAAATTTTTCTCATGATCTTTTCGCTCCTTTCTTACATCAATAAATTTTTATAAAAATATATGTAAAAATATTGATTTATCCTTTGTTGTATCAAAATGTACAGATTTTATATTTCGCATGTTTATTATATGTCTACTCATTATTTCTTTAATTTTTTTTATTTATTTAAATCATAAATATTAATTTTAATTGGTCTCACAAGGTGGTTTTGGTAAGAAAAATCTTACATCCATAGATTTAATGAATTATATATTTTTTTCACATGTAGATTTATTTTAAGAAGTAAGGATATTTTTATAATTTTATATATTTAATTTTGATTCTATTTCCTTTTTTCCCAAACAAGATAACATGTTAATAAACCATTACTTTCTCCCAAACAAGGATATCATAAATATTTTTCTTCCCCTTCCTTTCCCTCTCTTTTCCTTCGTTCCCCTTTCGTAGCGTAAGAGAAAATAAATTATTTTTTATTATTTAAAATATAGTCTTTTATAGTTTATTTGATATTATTATTATTATTATTTTATTAACCATGATATTATATGGCACAAACATAAAAAAAGTAAGAAAATATAATTTTATAAAAAATCATTTTATGCAAAATGACGCATTTGGAAATTACATTATATATTATTTAAAAAATAAATCTTTTATAAGTAGTCGTATAGTGCAATAGTGAGTTAAATTTAAAGGATTTTTTACATGTCAAAAGATTAGGATTGAAGTTAATTATGTCATATAACTAATTATGTCAAAATCATGAATCAATACCTCGGATTTTTATATTTAACATTTATAATTTTTTATTTATTTCATGTCAAAAGATTCGGATTGAAGTATATATTCCATTTTATAAATATATTAAAAGGACATTTCATTCTAATTTTTTATTCTAAAAATATCTTTTTTTTTATTTGACATGTGTAACATTCACAAACTATCCCATTTAATAATCAAGTAAAATTAGTAGAATTAAGGACAGATTTTTGTTATCTTCTTCTTGTGTGTTACACGTGTACTAACTTAATTTTTAGTTGCCCCGGTAGGTATGATGCAATGGTGAAGTAATTAAAAGAATAAATAAAAAGATTAAAACATAAACTATATTTTAGATTTACTGATAGATGAATTATAAAATCGTCTATTTTTAAAATTAGTCAGACAAGACATCTAGATTATCAAAAAGAAAAACTAAAAATTATTTTAATGTTGATCAAAATGCTTCAATTTGGGTCAAAATTACTTTGTATTATCAAAATTAATTCATTGTTGATTTATATTGTTAGTAATCTAAATAGTTGAGGGGGAGATTTTTGGAATCTAAGAAGTGTATGTATCATAGTTTAATTTTAATGTTTGATAAGTAAATTTAAATTAGATTTTCTTGTGTTTCTGATACATGTATTTAAGTACGTAGAGACTTAGAAAAATATATAGGTGTCTGGCTCAAAATTCGATGGAGTATGATGAAGGGTGATATGAAACACCTAAGAGATCGGAAAAAAAAAAGAGTATCAGAAACAATGAGCCTTGGGGTAGAAAATCCAAGCGAGCGAGAAAGATGATCGGGAAGGGAGCTCACGGGCTCGATGCATTTGAGGTATGAAGAATCTAATAAAACAGAATTCCAGTGGAGCAGAAGGATGCACGAGGAGTGAGTCAGAAGAGCTCGTTGTATATGAGAGACGAGAAGATGGGACGAAGTCTGCACAAGATAAACTAGTGAGTTGAGTTTAGTGAACTGTTCTCAAGACTTGGGTAGAAACTAAAGCCAAGTGAACTAAGTCATAGTCAGGCGATCGGAATAGGATTCCAAGTGATTGAACTCCGAGTGACCGGAAAGGGTTTGGGCGACCCTATACCCCGTATACTTATCCTTTGAACAGGTCTGAGATTTGAGCAATTCAGGTGGTTTGCAACTGGATGGACCTCCGGGCAACTAGAAGGACATGTGGAGCGCTTGATCGAGTCAATCAATTAGAGATTTAGATTGATCGTGTGATCAAGCGATTGGAAGGGTATCACATTAGCCAAATTGAATAAAAGGAGACTTGTTCGTGGATAAGCTTGACAACTAATTCAATAAGGTTTGGGTGACCGGAAAGGCTTTCGGTCAACCAGAGCAATACCACAATAATACAATGGTCAAATCGAAGTGAAAACTATATAAAAAGTCATAAAGTTTAAAGATAGACAATCACACTCGAAATACTGTCTTAACATTATTGTTCTTATTGCAAAAATTACTCTACTTGTAGTATCAATCATCATTTGTATAGGAGGTTTCTGTTGCCTTTCAATATTTTATTAAAAAAAAAAGTTAGTGGATGATGTTGTGCATAGATCTTGGAATAGCAAATCTTAAGAGGTTATAAATCAAGTAAAATATTGTATCTTTCCTTGTGTATGCTTTGTATTCTAATATGTATATGTGGTGTTTCTAAATAATTAGCTAGCAAGAAATAAGAGATAAAATATTTTTTTAATTGTAAGGACTCTCTAACAAACCTTTATAAGGACTCTCTAACAAATTAACCTGAGTGTCCTCTACACTATATATGATAAATATAAGGCTCCTTTTGCTATAACCAAAATAAAAGGATCTTTTTTTAATTTTTAACTTTTTTTTTTCTTTTTAAATAATGCTCCTCTTCCTCCTCTTCATTTGAAGAAGAAGAAGAAGAAGAAGTGAAAATGAGTTTTTCCTCTTTCCCAGTACCTATTGATCCTCCCAACTGGAACCAGGTGATCATCTATTTTTCTTCTTTATTTCAATTCCTCAAACTTAAAGCGAGATCATAATATTCAATGTTGCCTCAGCTGCCAGATGCTATCGGAGCCGGAGCCGGCGGCGGTGAGGCTGGCCTTGCTTCTGCACAGGCACCAGGAGTTGCCGCCGGTCAGCCTACTATCTCGACGGCGGAACGCGCCCAGCTGAGGAAGGCCCCGCCGCCGGAGCAGGCGCTCCGGTGCCCGCGGTGCGACTCCACCAACACCAAGTTCTGCTACTTCAACAACTACTCCTTCTCGCAGCCGCGCCACTTCTGCAAGGCCTGCCGCCGCTACTGGACCCGCGGCGGCTCCCTCCGCAGCGTCCCCGTCGGCGGGGCCTGCCGCCGCCGCCGCAACAGCAGCGCCAAGTCCTCCTCCACCTCGGCCAAGCCAAGCAATTATCTTGCTCCGAGTTCCGGAGTAATTCCGACGATAAACGCGGCCGCCGCTGCCGCCGCCGCCGCAGGGAGTCAGATAGAGAAGTGGAACCTGCCACAGATGCAGCACCTCCCTTTCTTGGAGCCGGCGGCGCAACGACCGCCCAAGTTGACGTTGCCTCGTTTCCAAGTCCCGCCGGTGAAAATGGAGGATCAGGCGTCTCATTTAGGGTTCATCTTGCCGAGACAGTATTCAGCTCCTCCCGGAAACTATCACCAGCACTACTGGAGCAGCAGCAACGGCATCAAAGATGGCGGCGGCGGGAGCAGCAACGGCATCAAAGGTGGTGGTTGGGCGACGACGGCCGATCTCTATGTTTTCGACTCGTC